>NC_056613.1:21370884-21413384 GCF_018340385.1 Cyprinus carpio
ACACTACTAGAGCGAGAATCCAAGTTATGCCTTCTTTCTTTGCGTGAACCAAGTTATAGACTGCCATTCAAAGGTTTGGGATCAGTAAGATTTTTCATGTTTTAACGGAGTCTCTAATGCTCATCAAGGCTGCATTTATTTGACCAAAAATACAGAAAATCAGTAATATTGTGAAATATTATTGCAATTTCTAATATTGGTATCCTTTTTTAATATACTTTGAAATATAATTTATTTCTGTAACAAATCACCTAATTAACATCATCATTACTACATTCTTTAATATATTATGATCCTTCAGAATCATTCTAATATGCTGATTTATAATCAATGTTGGAAACAATTGTGCTGCTTAATATTTTTTTGGGGACCTGTGATAATTTTTTCAGGATTCTTTCATAAATAAAAAGTTAAACAGTGTTTATTCAAAATAGAAATTTTGTGTTAAAATATACACTACTATTCAAAAGTTTGGGCTCAGTAATTGTTTTATTTATTTATTTTTCAAGAAATTAATATTTTTATTCAGCAAGGATGTGTTAAATG
This sequence comes from Cyprinus carpio, assembly GCF_018340385.1. NCBI lineage: Eukaryota > Metazoa > Chordata > Actinopteri > Cypriniformes > Cyprinidae > Cyprinus > Cyprinus carpio. The sequence goes on from NC_056613.1 coordinate 21,371,431, forward strand.
GATAAAAAATCTTTTTATTCATCAAAGAAAAAAGTATCACAGGTTCCAAAAAATAAAAAATAAAATAAGCAGCACAACAGTTTCAACACTGATTATAAAACACCAAAAAATAATTATTTCATAACAAAAATAAAACACTAAAAAATGAAACAAAAATTTTATATTTCAAAATATTATTTACAGAAATAAATTATATTTCAAAGTATATTAAAAAAGGATACCAATATTAGAAATTGCAATAATATTTCACAATATTACTGATTTTCTGCACATTTTTGGTCAAATAAATGCAGCCTTGATGAGCATTAGAGACTCCGTTAAAACATGAAAAATCTTACTGATCCCAAACCTTTGAATGGCAGTCTATAACTTGGTAGTAGAACTTTAAGTGTTGCACATTTTTACCACATTCTCCACTTGTTGTCTGTTACATAGGGACTACTGAACAGACATCTAGAAGTTTATTTTAAAGCACAAAGTATTCAAAATGTATAAATAAAACTCCATAAAAAAACTTAGTAAAAATTTTTACAACTCCGTGTTGTAAGTGTGACCCATCAGGTCATCAAAAGTTGTGCACATGTTTGCGGTCTTCACACATACTTGTGAGAGGTACTTTTAGGGTTGGGGGTAGAAAACATCAGTAGCTTACTATAAAACGACAGAAGTCAGTGGAAACTTCTCAGCATGAGAGGAAATGGTGTGTGAGTTATTAAACAGACATGCATGGACTGAAGATGGAGTGGATCTCATTTAAGTTTATGATTAGAGTTAGATTAGACTTTGTTTTATGGCTAGCCGCAGCCTTTGTGCTATCACACTCCAGACACTGGTTTATTCTTGCATGGATACCTTATAGTAATGCATTAATGATTCTCATAGTGATCGGCTGATTATGATTTTTAATAGCCAACTCTAATATCTACACTAGAGGATGGATGAAGAACAATATGATGGCAATATATGCTGCTGCTATATTCTAATATTTTTTATTATTAATAGGAAATGAGACCCACTTAAAATAGCTGATGTGAAATGAACGCTTATTTGACACAATATTTACTTTTATAATTTTATAATAGAATTCATTCATGTGATGGTAAAGCTGAATTTTCATCAACCATTGTCTTTAGTGTCACACAATTATAAATGTGTTTTCTGTCACTTGTGATCAATTTAATGTGTACTTGCTGAATGATAGTATTAATTTCTTTAATAAATATTCTGAACATATTTATTGTTATAATGTTGATGATTTTCTAACTGAAATGACCTCCGCATCTTTTATAACAAGCCAGTGACAACAGTCACAAAATGGTTAAATATCAGCCTGGTCAATCACTTCACCTTGGATTCTGTTCATTAATATTTAGTTGCAGGGTTGTATTAGTTCATCTGTTAGTGCTTGCATGTATTAAATGTGTTTACAGTGCCTAGATCTATGTCACAGTCGATATGCTGTTTTTGCAAAAGAATATTTGTCCTGACTGTTTGTCCTTTCTCTCTGTCTGACAGAACAGAGTCTCAAACCACAGTGCGGTAAACGTGTGTAACTGTGTGCAGTGTGTGTGACAGAGTGTATGTGAGTGCACTGCACACAGCAGAGTGTCTAAAAATAGCTCACACGCGTTCTGTTTGTCCCCTTACCCTCCAGCTCATGGTTTATGAGTCACACACACACATACATAGTCAGACTGGCACACAGTACTAGTGAATTGAGGTTTTGGATGACTGATGTTTGGCTCAAGTTATCACATGCATCAGGCCTTTGCAAAAGCACACACATATTTGTTTTTCTATCTTGTTGGGGACTTTCCTTTTTTAATATCGATTTAATGATATTTTCTATTCCATTGGACATAAACCTAACCCCAGCCTTTTTGCATTTTCATTAGGACATTGTTTTTTATGTTTATTAAGTCGTTTTCCACACTGGCTGGACTTTTGGTCCAAACAATGTAGGCCAAACCTGACCCACACACATACAGTATACACATCCCATAATACTGTGGCTGCATGTAGATTAGGTTTCACTTCAGGATACCTCAGTGTCATGAATATTGTTGTGTTGCATAATACACATCAACTTACATGAGCTCACACACACAGACACACACATGAAACAGGCAGCCAGACATGGAAACTTTGAGTGTGCTGGCCTAGTGTTTATATAAATAGAAACCATGCATAAAGAACATGACTTGATCAATGAAAGAATAACTAATACCTATTTGAGTTGCTTACTGTATGGTACTGTATGTATGTAATTCACCAGCTAACCACTATACAGTGCATAGGTAAATGACATGACATTTTTAATTATGTTGTCAATTTCAGATTTAAAAGTCATTTTAATATTAAGTTTGGTTGAGTCACAGTGATGCATCTGATATCATAATGGAAAAAAAGCTACTAAAATATCATTAGAATATTGTTCAAAAGTTTTCCGTTAGTATGATTTTAGAATGTTTTTGAAAGAAATCTTTTATGCTCACAAAGGTTGCTTTTATTTATAAAAACAGTAAAACTAGTAATTTTGTGATATATTATTACAGATTAAAATGACTGATTTCTATTTTAATGTACATTAAAGTGTAATTTATTTAGGGGAATTTTCAGCAGCTATTTCAGGGTTATGCAGATTTTGAAAAAAAAAAAAAACTTTTTACTTGAAAAAACCTTATTACTTAACCAAAAAGTCCAGTGGTCAAATAAAAAAGATAAAATGGGAAATTCTGTCAAAGGAAGGACTTCGTGCCTGCAGGCCCTCAAGACTGTGTGTCAAGGTCAAAAGCTCTTGAAATATCACTAATCTTATTTTTGTAAAATATCATGTGGTGCGACTCCCCAAAATGAAATGTATGAATCATTTATGATGTTTGTAAAGAATACTTTTTAACTTAAAAACTTTTTAACAATAATGTTTTAAATGACAAGTCACATGAGTTCAAGACTGTCTGGTCTTGAAAAGTTTGTGATGAAGTCTTCTGATGAAGTGTTGAGACTGATTGGTTGTGATGTTTGTTTTACAGAGATTCCGGCCTCTGATTGGTCAGTCATCCATAGGAGGCTGGACAGTGGTGGAGTTCATCTCTGACAGACAGCTGGAGTTCTACACAGAACAGGAGGAGCTCCAGCCATTCGAGGTGTGTGCGCAAGTTGTTTTTATTCAGACTGATGTGTGTGGGGGTGTTTTGTTGTTGCATTTGTGTAGCTATGTATGATTGACATTCATTAAATTACAGTGTGATGAAATTATAGTCCACTGCATATAAAAAGTTTTGTTAAAATGTTATAAGTTTAGAAAGAAGTTTTCTTCTTAGGTCAAGTCATTACTGGAAAGATGTTGATCTTTTTAGATGTTAAGTGTTTTATGACATGAATAAAACATTCATAAAATATCAGTATAAGAAACTTAAAAATGATGAATAAGAGTAAAGAAATACTGATATTTGCATTGACTGCCATATTTTAAAGCATTAAATAATTCACTTAGCCTTTTCTCATGTCCCTTTAAGTCTATGCTGGAAAAATAATAGAGTGAATTTTATTTACCTTCAACACCACCATATTTAATAAACCTCCAACCTCTCTCTGTTGCTCTAGGTGTTAAATTTTTTGCTGAAGATATGATTTGCGTCGTTGCTTTCTCAGACCTCCTCATAAAAGTGTGATGTATGATGACATTTCCCAGTCATTACTGGTTTAATTAGTCTGTGTTTGTAGCACCGGTTAGCGTTTGTGAAAGCGCCTTTAGGAGCGTATGTCCCAGACAGTTTGTTTAATTGCAAATTACCATTTCATCCTATGGCAATGAAAAAAAAATGTGATAAAACTTGTTGAATAATGAGATTTATATTCACTAAACGGCTGAAAGTCAATTTAAATATAGCTTTGCAAGGGAAACACTGCTGGAAAATAGCATTACGATGTAAACACAGGAATGTAGATTTCTATAATAATATTCCTATATGAACTACAAACTCAACAGAGCAGACAGCACAGTACTGAAAGTAAGGCTTTTCATCTAATAATTTTTAGAGGATGTTTATAGAATATTGTTAGTATTTTTGCAGAGTTTATGGAGAATGTTCTGTGTGTTCAGAATATGTTCTGTAGTGTACAATAACATTCAAAAGTTTACAGTTGATAAGATTTTAAAATATTTTTTCTTATGCTAACCGAGACTGCATTTATTTGATTAAAAAATAGAGTAAATTTTAATATATTTTACAATGTAATTTATTCCTGTGATGCAAATCTGAATTTTCAACAGTCATAACTCTAGTCTTGAGTGTCAAGTGATCCTTCAGAAAAAAATTCAAATATGCTGATTTGGTGCTCAAGAAACATTTCTTGCTTTTCTTACTACTACACAGTTGAAAACATTTGTGCTGCTTAATATTTTTGTGGAAACAACAAGAACAGCATTTATTGAAAATCATTTTTTGTAACAGTGTGAATGTTTTTACTGTCAGTTTTGATTAATTTTCTATGCTGAATTAACTGAATTTCTTTCAAAAAAAATTATTTTTACACTTTTGACAGGCGATGTACATGTACAATTAATGTATAGTGCATTTAGCAAAAATAATGAGGCCATCAGTGTACAGCTGCCTGGGGTTGTGAAATGAGAATCACATGAGAAAAGTGATGTTTTTAACACTAAAATACTTTTTCTGCATGTCAAAGTAAATCTACTGCATGGCATGTAAAATACTTTTTTTGTGTCAAAGCAAATTTATTCAATTTATATATTGAGCATGTTGGTTAGTTGCCAGTGTAAAAAAAAAATAAATAAATAATGATATATATATATATATATATATATATATATATATATATATATATATATATATACATACATATATATATATACATATATAATATATATATATATATATATATATATATATATATATATATATATATATTATATTATATATATATATGTGTATGTATCTATGTATGTATGTATGTATAAATATGTATATATGTATGTGTGTGTGTGTGTGTATGTATGTGTATATATATATATATATATATATATATATATATATATAGAACAGTAATCCTTAAATGAGGCATTTAAAATACTGTCACACTGGTTTAATTGAAAGAATCTGAGGTCACTGGCAAAGGGAAACCCAACATTAAAAAACACGATCAAGTATTTTTCCCACAAAATTATATATAGAAGCTACATCAGCTTTGCAAAGTTTGGGGAAGAAAGTGAAAAGAAAGTGAAAGTCGTGACATTTGCCAAGTATTGTAATCCATACTCGGAATAGGAGTAGGGGAAGGGGAAGTCGTGGCCTAGTGGTTAGAGAGTTTTGACTCCTAACCCTAAGGTTGTGGGTTCGAGTCTCGGGCCGGCAATACCACGACTGAGGTGCCCTTGAGCAACGCACCAAACCCCCAACTGCTCCCGGGGTGCCGCAGCATAAATGGCTGCCCACTGCTCCGGTGTGTGCACTTTGGATGGGTTAAATGCAGAGCGTATTGGTCACCATACTTGGCTGTATGTCAAGACACACGCTCTTTTGACATATGGCTGTGTTTGTTTATCATAATCACATGGCGCAATCATATAATTTAGTGCAGGAGAAGACACTATGACACACAGGACTGTAGCCCTCTGCGTAAAACTGTTTACATTCACTGTGAGCTGTGGAGAAGCACACACACACACCCCACTGCATCATTTCATCACTCCCGGTCTCTGATGCCTGTGGATGGATGATAAAAGAGAGACCCCCTCTCTTTCATCTGAGTGTGTGTGTGGAGAGGGAACTGAGGCTGTGAGAAAGAAACACAAGGCAGAGGGAGGGGAAGCATTAGAGAGAGAGAGAGAGTGTCTAGATAAAGCAATGGCACATGACACTGATGTGTTCTGAATGCTGCAGTTCTGTAAATTCTGTGAGAAACAGCCTCTAAACCACATCCCTTCTCTACTCTGATCCCACGTTCTGTTCTGTTCTGTTCTACTCTATTCTACTATACTCTTTTCTGTTCTGTTCTATTCTATTCTACTCTGTCCTGTTCTATTCTACTGTACTTTATTCCATTCTATTCAATTCTATTCTTATTCTGTGCAACTATGCTTTACTCCATTCTTTTTTGTGGTATGTACCTGTCTGTACCATTTATACTGTTTTCTGCTTTATTCTGTTCTGTTATGTTCTATTAAATTCTACTCTTACTCAGTTACATTTTGTTTTGTGTGTTGTTATTGCCCTCCTTTGCACTCCTCTGTGCTCATTTATTCTGTTCTTTTCTATTCTACTCTATTCTGTTCAGTTCTTCTCCATTCTATCTATTCTGCTTTGCTCCAATCTGCTCTGTTATTTTTATTCTGTTCTGTTCGTTTTAATTCTGCTGTACTCCACTGTTATATTCTACTCTATTTTCTTGCCCACTTTTTGCTATTTTATTGTGTTGCACTCTATTATATTTTAATGTACTCCCGTCTGCTAAGCTCTATTTTATGTTACTCTATCTTATTAAATTTTATTGTTCTCCTTTCTACCATGCTTCTACTACACTGTATTGTTTTCCATTCTATTGCACTTTACTCTTTTCTGTTATTCTGCTGTTCTCCACTTTCCCTTTTTTATTATATTTTTACTTTTCTATTCTAATAGACTATATTTTATGCTATACTCTTTTATTCTGTTCTTCTATAATGTACTTCTATTCTGTTCCTTTTTACTGTGCTCCACTCTATTCAACTGTTCTGTTCAGTGCTGTTGTAGTTTAATCTATTTTATTCTACTTTATTATTATATTATTATATTGTATTACTGTATATTCTACTTCACATTATCTATTGTTTTACACTACTTTGCTCAACCCTTTCATTGTTATTATCTATTCTATTCTATTCTATTCCACTGTACTTGACAGTACTCGGTTTTATTCTGGTCTGTTTGTGCTACACTCTGTTCTGTTAAATTTTGTGCTACACTCTACTCTGTCCCATTCTAATCTACTGTACTCAACTCCGTTATTTCCTTTTAATCTGTTCTTCTCTGTACTATTCAATGCTGCTGTATTCTACTCTTTTCTACTTTATTCTATTGTACTACACTCAACTACTCTATTCTGTGCCCTATGTTCAACTTTACTCTTTGCTCTACTTACTATACTGTGTTTCTCTCCACTGCTCTATTACCCACAGCTCTGAATGTTGAGTTCTGAGACGTGAGTGAATTACTGAGCAGCCTGAGAGAGAGAGAGAGAGAGAGAGAGAGAAGGACAGAGACAGAAAGAGATAAAGGTGGAGAGAAAGTGTGAGGGAGATCTATCAGGGAAAATGGAGCATGGACAGAGGACTGTGTGTATTTATTGCTGTTTCCTTGACAACTCAAAGCTGTGTTTTTACTTAGCACATGTTAAGGGGCCAGTGGAGGGTGTGTGTGTGTGTGTGTGTGTGTGTGTGTGTGTGTGTGAGAAAGTATGTGAGCAGACGAGTAATGAGAGGGTGTGGGTGTGTGGGTGTGTGTGTGTGTGTGTGTGTGGGTGTGGGTGTGTGTGTGTGTGCGTGTGTGTGTGTGTGTAGAGGGAAGGGTTAAGCACTGTTGACCTGTTAAGCTGAAATGGGAACAGTGCAGCTGTTTTTAGGAAGCTCCAAACAGTGTGTTTGCCTGCGTGAGTGAGTGTGTGTTCTTGTGTATGACAGAGATAGACTGAAGTAAGTGAGAGAAGGGGGAGAGGTTTACTGAAGGGAAAAGCAGGCAGAGTGGTTTCCATTAGGCTCTGTGGAACACTTTCCCTTTTGAGGCTGTGGTGAGAAAGACACTCGGCTGTGAGTCAGTCACCCTCAATCCACACACACTCTCACACACACACAAACTTCACTCTGTGTGTGTGTAAAAGAAAAGCTGCTTTCCATCTCTGTTTCACACACATACAGTTATTTATCATTTAATTGACGCTTTCACTCTTATCCACTTTCACTTATAATAATAAAGTATAATAAAGTTTTATTAAAAGGGTCATATGATGCGATTTCAAGTTTTCCTGTAATATTAATAAAAAGATATGAGACAAAACTACAGAATGTCACATTTTAATATTGGGTGTTTCAACACATAAATGTTTTACCAGCTAAGAAGATCAGCACTTTTAGAGTTCATCCCACTATCTGATGTGAGCATAAGTATTGGAACAGTTGCCTCGCAGGCCTTTCTGAGTGATCAGCTGTGTCCTGTTTATCCTACGTTAATTGTTCAGATATTAAAAGCAGGGAATGTGTCATATCAGTTATATCCTTTGCTTTTGCATTCTGATTATTGCATTTGATGACGACACACACAAACCAGGATTAAGACGAGGGGGCTGACTTTGAGAGAATAGCAAGCAATTTGGATGCTAAAAGAAAAGAGGGAAGTCAATGAGATCTAAGGCAAAAACAAAGGGCATGGAGAAATCAAGAGTTTGGAGACCAACGGCGATATCAGCAACCAACAACGACCTGATCGGCTGAGAAAAACAACAGCAGTTGATGACAGGCAAATCATAAAAGCTGTGATAATTAACCCTAAAATACAGGTCTGTAAAATCACCATCAACCTCCAGAAAGCTGGGGTGATGCTCTGACAATCTACAGTCCGGAGGAGAATTTAACACAGAATTACAGACGCTACACAGCAAGATGCAAACCTCTGACCAGCGCCAAAAATAGAAAGGCAAGATTAGAGTTTGCAATAGCCAGTAGAGTTTTGGAACAGAGTTTTATGGACAGATGAGACAAAGATTAACCTTTATCTAAGTGATGGGAAAGCAAAAGTGTGGAGAAAAAAGGGAACTGCAAATGATCCTATACAGCCTCATCTGTAAGGATTGGTGGAGGTGGTGTCATGGCATGGGCATGCATGGCTGTCTCTGGAACAGGTCTTCTCAATTTTAATGACTTAATGTATGAGGACAGTAGCAGAACCATCTTGGCTACCAATATTCAAGAAAATGCCACCAGACTCGTCAGAAAGCGCTACATATTGCATCAGGACAATGACCCAAAACACACTGCCAAAAAAAAATGGAAAGTCTTACATTGCCCAAGTCAATTTCCAGATTAAAATCTGATTGAACATGAATTTCACCAGCTCAAGAGGAGACTAAAGGCAGAAACTACCCAAAACAAGCAACAGTTGGAATTTGCTGCATTAAAGGCTGGGAAAGCATTTCAAAGGACAAGACTAAGAGTCTGGTGATGTCTATGGATCGTAGACTCACTGCTCTGATTGAACCCAAGGGATCTGCAACAAAATAATAGCTCTTAATCTTTTACATCTGCCTCAAGTTCAACTGTTCCAATACTTATGCTTACATCAGATGCAGTCCTTTTTATTTGGTAATACATTTATGTGTTGAAACAGCTAATAAAATATGACATTCTGAAGTTTTGTCTCATATTCATCTTTTTATCATATTTGCAAATGTCTTGACTCCACAGCAAACAGAGCAATTTTGGCTTTACTGTTCCAATACTTACGAAGGGCATTGTATGTATGTATATGTGGTGGCCAAAATTATTAGAACACTAGTATTTTCATGTACATATTTTCATACACATAATACACTTGTGTACATATAATATATGTACATATAATTTTCATTATATATATATACACACACTCTTATTTCTCTTACTTTACTGTACTCCACTCTTCTCACACGCTACTGGATATTACACTCTTCTATTGGTTTATTCTACTGTGCTGCACTTGTTTATTCTATTATATTTTAGTTTTATATTCTATTTGACTATATTCTATGCTGTACTTTATGCTGTATGTTCTATTCTGTTCTACTGTCCTGTTCTGTTCTGTTCAACTCAACTCAGTGTTCAATGCTGTTGTATTCCACTCTTCTCTGTTGATTATTGATTAAAATTTTATCCAACTGTATTGATCCAACTTTCACTTATCAATCATAACTAATGATTGAATATTGGTATAAGCCACATTTTCAGTATGGGTGCATCAGTAGTTTGTTCGTTGGGATTTGATGAGTTGGATGTTGAATTATGGAAAAATTACTTGTAATAAAATGTAAAAATGAATTTATATAACTTTTTATATTTATGTAACATGTATGTCATGTACAGTGTATTCATATGGTAGTATGGACGACAACATGATCCTCTCATTCAGTTTAAGTTAAAGTTTATAATTTGTGTCAACAATTAGGACCAAAAATATGATTTTAAAACCAGTTTCTTCTTCAACACTTCCTCAGTTTGCTATATTGTTCAGGGAATCAGGCAGTTTCACCCCAAACTCACGCCAGTGGCTCAAATGCTGTGTCAGTAAAGCATAGGAGGAAGTGTTTTAACGGAAATAAATCACTGTCTTCTGCTTTAAATTACGTTTAGTGAAATCTGTGATCTGCTTTGTAGATATTTCTGTTCATCTGTCAGTGTTACAGTCAGGTTTTCTTATTCAAGCGGTAAGAGCACCTCTCGCTCTGTTTCTGATCCAGCACTTGTAGTTCTTCTCTTACTGAAGGACAGGTCTTCAGACTCCTGCATTGATTTTTATGAGCACTCTTTCTGTGTGTGTGTCAGTCTGCGACTCTATCCTTCCTCTCTCACTCACTCTCCTCTGTTTGTCATTATCTCATCTACTTCATCACCCTCCCTCTACACCTCTCTCTCTCTCTGTCTCTGTCCCTCTCAATCAAGCCTTTCTGTCTCTCCTCTCTCAAACATGCACATCTCCCTCTCTTTCCTGCTCTCTCTACTCTCAAATTTGAATTCAATGAAGCACTTTTCGGCATCATCTATTTCTAACCCTCTGTATCTCTCTCTGGATGTGTGTGTGTGTATGTGGCTGTTCTCGCCGGAGGAAGGAGCACGAGCTTGTTTGTTCTCTTCATGCGCTCTCCAGCTATGATTTTTCTCTGTACATACGTAACCACAAGCTGCTACAAACATACTAGCTCGTGCTTTTCAATAATCTGTCTGTATGTCTGTTTTTCCCCCTTCTTCTTTCTGTTTATCCCCCCCCCCCACTCTCTCTCTCTCTCTCTCTCTCTCTACCCCCCCCCCATCTCTCTCTTCCTGATGCAATAGTTGGATCAGCCCGATGTCTCTCTTGCACATGTTGCCGTGGTGATGCTTTGGCTGTGCGCTAGACTGAGGTCATCTCACTCTTCGTACAACTCTATCAGCCCATCCTGTCTGTCTCTCTCGCAGCAGCAGCATGTCTCGTCTCACCTCTCTCATCTTGTAGAACATAGAAATGACTGGAGAAAAAGATCAAACGGAACTTTGATTGAAACTGGAATTAAACCACTAAACCTCAAAACTAAACCATGACTGATGACTAAAAGCAATCGTGCATTTTGGTTTCTAAAAATACAAATACAACCATAGCATCCATCAATTCTGTTCAGTGCAGTTGGGTTTGTATCAAATATTTAATTGTGTCCATTATAACTGTCATAACCCATTTTGTAGCTCCTTAAGTTTGTTACAACTAATCTGTTTACAGGCTATCTTCATATGTACTACATACATGCAGTATAGACTACAATATACAATGTATATTTCTGAATATGCCATTAACTGCTTTGAAGTCAAGAATTTCTTTTCTGTAATGTGACATATTTCCAAGTAAAACAGAGTATTATTGCTGATTGGATTTTAGAAAGTTGGCCATGATGTTAGTGGTTAATATAATATAATTGTTCTTGCTTTTTTAGTGGTTTTTAACCTGTGGCTAATGGACAACTGCTGCCTGTGATGTGCCATACACTGTAAAAATAACATTTTTGGTCTTTTATGCTCACCAAGGCTGCATTTCTTTGATTAAAAATACAGTAAACGCAGTCATTATAATTAATAAGTATAGAAATAAGTGTTTTTACTGTAAAACATTTTTAATCCAGTTTAACATAAGTTGAATTTTCAGCATCAATCCAGATTTCACTGTCACTTGATTCTTTAGAAATCATTATACCATGCTGATTTGGTGCCCAAAATACATTCCTTATTATTATGTTGAAGGTGGCTGCTTAATATTTTTGTAGAAATCATGATACATTTTTTTTTAGGATTCTTTGATAAATAGAAAGTACAAACGCATACCATTTATTTGAAATTAAGGTTTTTGTAACAATGTAAAAGTCTTTACTTTTGCATCCTTGCAAGTTTTAATTTAATTTAAAAAAATGTATTACTGACCCCAAACTTTTGAAAATACTGTAGTCAGTTTAAATGTTTCTTTTTTTTACTTGTGTTTTATAATAATATTAAACTGTTGTATAATGGCCTAACATTAAACCTGGTTACTTTGAAGTCATGTACTCTAAAATTATATGTGGCCTACAAAACTTGCTTTTGCCTAATGAAAAGGTTTAGGGTTTTAGAATAACATGAATCATATAAACTAAAGGAATATTACAGGGTGAAGCTAAAGATAAGCTTAACTATTGTACGCTTAACCCATATATTGTAACTGCATAACTGTCAACACATTTGTGTTTTTACACTCTGAGGCATGAGTCTGAATGATTGCCGTTGGCGGTCAACAGAATGTCATGCATGTTGTTAATAAAGCTTCACTTTCCATTTCATTACATATGCAGCTGGTAGATGCTTACGTCCAAAGCGACTCTCACTGCATTCAATATCAGTTCATGCATTCCCTAGGAATCAGACTCTTGACCTTGGTATTGTTAGCACCACACTCTACTGTGTGAACTACAGCTTGTGTTTTACCTGGAATATTCAAGACCAGGGTTCAGTATTAATACCGTAAATGGAGATAATTTGATGCTCTTGAGGGTAAAGTAGCTGTCATAAAGACAGACATGAATGTTAACACAGCCTTTGCAGTGACAGACGATCTGTAGTTCAAATATCCAAATGTGCTGCTGAATTAGATAAAGAATAAACAGAGTAAATGAAATGCATTTATAATAGATCTCATTTTCTCAGCGCCGTGTTCATTCTGTCCTGCGGTGTGTTACACGTCCTCTGGAGTGTGTCACTGTGTTTCTCTGTTATGCTTTTTTGTCTCGGTCAGCTGAGGTGTGTGTGTACGTGCTCTGTCAAGTTTAGAACTTGTTTGTTTATGTGTGTATGTTTAGGAGTTAATGAGATTGTGACCGTGTGTGTTCCATATGTATGAGGGAAATGCAGAGATGCTTTTGTTTTCATAGTAAGTTTGATTATGTGTGTGTGTTTGTTTTGTCTTGATTGATGGAGTGAGTGAATTTCAGATTGTTTAGAGAACTTTAAAAGCAGGAAACCAGCCCACCAATCAAAGAAAGCCACGCTGTAGCACGCTAATTAACACTAATTAACCTTACCATCATCATTAGCTTAATTTGCCCTTCATCCTGCCCACATAACGCTCTCTCCAATCACACCTCCCTCATCCCCTTCGTCTTATTATCTCCTCTCTCATTCCTCCTCCATTCTCTACCCCTCCTCCTAAAGGCCAGTGAAGCAGAGCTGTGTGTGTGTTTGTCAAAGAGAGAAATAGAGTGCGAGGTGAGAGAGGCATAGAAACAGCGGGGGAGAGAGAGACAGAGAGAGAGACTGTGTATGTTTGTGTGAGCGAGACAAGAAAGACAGTCTGAGCTAGAGAGAGGGAGAGAGAGAGAGAGAGATCAAAACCTGCCTGCGGGTAAATGAATAAATCATGTCTTCCCTTCGTCCTGAGAACTGAAGCACGGATGAGTAATACACACACACACACACACACACACACACACACACACATACACACACTCTCTCTCTCTCTCTCCGTCCTGCTCTCCTTCTCTCTCGTTCCCACTCTCATGCAGTCTGCTCACTTACACACACACACACTCACACAAAAAAAAAAAAAAAAAACACACCGCCTTATGTTTGCTATGCAAGGGCAGATAGTAATCAGAGATGGCTGCTCGCTCTCTCTTTTACTCACACACATGCACTGATAATATTAGAACTCTTTACACACACACACACACACACACACACACACACACACGTTCATCGCACCCACACAGCTGGGCGGCAGCAGATCCCGTTGCCCCACTGCGGTGAGCTCTTGTTAATAATGTTTAGGGGTGGGATGACCAAAATCTTACATCACTGTATAAGTAGTTTTTGCTTCACGATAACAATATGTATCACAAAATAGCTGTATCTCGGCCAAATATTGTCCTATTTTAATAAACCTAATCGTCCTATCCAAATGAAGTTCTTGGCAAAGCATATTACTGATCAAAAATTAAGTTTTAATATCTTAACGGTAGGAAATTTACAAAATATCTTTATGGAACTTGATATTTACTTAATATACTAATGATTTTGCCATAAAAGAAAAACTGATAATTTTGACCCATACATTGTATTTTTGACTAATGCTACAAATATGCCTGTGCTACTTATGACTGGTTTTGTGCTCCAGGGTCACATTTGTTTCTTTGGTTTGGCTATTTCTGTCAGATGGAAGTCACAACAGTTCACAGTATTGCTGTGAAAGATTTCTCTTCCCTGCACCTGAGCCTCTGTACACTTGTGTGTGTGTGTGTGTGTGTGTGTGTGTGTGTGAGAGAGAGAGAGAGAAAGAGCGAGCGAGAGAGAGAGAGATAGAGGGAAGATGATGATGATGCAGACTCAGGGGTCAGTTGTATATGAGTCACAGAGGAGAAATTGGACTGAGACATTAGACTAGCCAGATGAAGACTGATGGACAGAGAGAGAGTTATTGAATTTGACTGCTTTTTCCACAATAAAAAGATCAATGGAAGTCTTCTTTAACTCCTCCACTCATTATCTCAATTCAAAGTGCTTTGATTAATTAATTAAGTTTTAATAATATAGTAAAACATAACAATACAATAAAAATATTTTAATAAATGTTTTATAATTTTAACAAATTATACATTTACATTTCATTTAGCAGATACTTTTATCCAAAGCGACTTACAAATGAGGACAATGGAAGCAATCAAAATCAACAAAAGAGCAATGATATGTAAGTGATATAACAAGTCTCAGTTAGCTTAACACAGTACACGTAGCAAGGTTTATATATATATATATATATATATATATATATATATATATATATATATATATTAGTGTTAGAGGCCCCTTTTTATTGTTTAATAAATAAAAAGAAAACAGATAGAATACAAGAAGATTAGAGAAGCTAGTGTTATTATTATTTATTTATTTATTTATTTTAAAGAAAACAATTAGTTAGTAAATGAATATAGTGCAAGCCTAAAAGGGGCAAGTTTTTTTTTTTTTAAAGAATAGAATTAGAATAGAGAGTATAATAATATATAATATTTTGAATTATTTTAATAATTAATGATAAATAATAAATGCAATAAAATAATTATATATTTGATCATAAATGCTATTACTTATTGCTGTTTTTGAATATTATATAAATATATAAAATATATGGAATTAATTATAAATATATAAATACAATATATTTAATTACTGACAGTTTTAATGATTAATAATAAATAATTATATATATTATATAACATATTGCTTATTGATATTATTAATTAATATATAATGTATTAATTTGTAACGTATTAATTTTCTTTTTCTTATACATTCACATACAATTAGCAGCTATTGTCACAAACAAAAAACTGACTTACTCAAGAGCAAAAGATAAACTTGAATCCTGAGGGGGAGAAGGTCAAATGTAAACGCGAGACGAGTAGAGAGCGTGTATGTGTGGGAGTGTGTTTACAGGTGTGCTGTCAGGCGTGGCGTGTCAGGACTCGTGATCTCTGTAGCGTACTGGATGGAAGTGACAAAGAGAGAGATGTGTGATGTAATATTTATTGGAAATGATATGTAGCCTCTGTGTTTCCTGTGTTTATTTGCTGTGTGTGTGTGTAACAGGAAGCGGTTTTGGGAGTTCAGCTGCAGTTCGGCTGAAATATCCCTCGCACACTACCATAACGTAATTTCCAGTCTTGAGTGTGTGTACAGTGAGGAGGTGTGTCTATTGTGTACATGGATGAGTAATGCCATGTGTAATCCTGTGTGTGTGTGAGAACGCCGTCTCTCTAAAGTGTTCCTCCCCCATATGAAGCTGTCTGGTGTGCAACTGTTGCTTTCCTTCATCTTCATCTTTGCTTTTGGAGCCTTCGGTGTGATCATAACAGATACAATTTTCAGCACTCCTCAAAAAAGGAAAGAAAACCAGAACTTGTCTCAAGCTATGTTGTTTTGCTGTTAAAGGATGAAGTGGATGGTGGAAATCCAGCTGTGAGAGATGATCCGTCTCTGCAGGAACAGGTCCAGGCCTGGCTCAAACAAAACCAATTCCAGAACATTCTTCAGCAAGGTATTATATCCTACAATCTCTCTGCTTTCATTCTTCAGAGGAAAGACCTTTGTAATGCTGATCTGTGTGAGGATCCTGTGATTTGGTTTGTTTGTGGTATCTGTTCTGTTAGTTTGCGTTTGATAAGGATGTTTGAGAAATAGGATCAACTCGGAGTTGACTGTTTGAAGCCTGACTGTCAAACAGCAGAGTACACAGAGGGTTTAGCATATTCAGTATCTTCATTAGCGCTCATGTTTGACTGGTTTCAAATAAAGCTATCAGCCACGAGAGGCCATTACTTTTTTAATTTTCTCTGTCACAACACAAGGCAGAGAACTGTGTTAAAAATACTACAGCAGAATGTTACAAGATAATACTGTTTAAAAGTTCACATTTACTATTAGTAATCAAAATAACCTCACAATAAAATAAAACACACAATAAAAAGTTTTATGTTAATCACAGTTTTTGTCCTAACCAGCCACAACAGTTATACACAACAAATATTCTAAAGGATTATACTTTAGAAATGCTTTCAATTTCTGTGACACTGATTGTGGGTGGGAACAAGAACATATAAACAGCGTCTAATCACAGTGATGATCTCAGGTGCTGATTATGTGCTTTGTATAATCTTAAAGGGGTTAAACTATAGTTAGATTATCATTGTGCATGACTGAAATAACCATATTGAATGCGACAATGTATAATTTACCTCGGATCTTGAAAATAAAGAAAACAAAAATGTTCAAACTGTGATATCCAAATGAACAGACAGTGTTGGGAAGGTTACTTTGGAAATGTAATAGGTTACAAAGTAACTCTATTTAAAATGTAATAAGCAGTGTAACGATTTCATTTATTTTTTAAAGTAATGTAACTGATTACATTTCATTTTCGATTACATTTATAAACTTCTAAAAAACGTTTTTAACTGTTAATAATAGTAATAATAATTTTAATAATTTTCACAAACAGGCAGGGTTAACCTTACAGTAGTAATTTTAAACCACAGATGCCACAAAATCAGACATTAGCACCTCTTTTTACTTTGAGAGCTTTCTGAGATTAAATACAGATTTAAAGTCATAACAAGAAATAGTTTAATAGCTTTGACACTGTTTTTAAAATCTAATCTTTGCATAGCTATGAGAGGAAACACTGGCATCTAACAATGCCTTGGAAAAAACAGTTAATGTTAAAATAAATAAAGCCTATACATAAACCCAAATAGGAAATAAAACATAAGCATTGTGTCCTATTCTGTCCTAAACTCCTGAAACATTGGTGTCTCATATTTTAGTGCAATTTGGTATGGGTAACTGTAATGGATTACAGTTAGATTAATTTTGTAATTAAATAACGTAACTAGTTACTCCCCAACACTGTGAACAAATAAGTGCGATCCATGATAAAAGTAGTATTTAAATACATAGCCAATGAATATGTATTTGAAATCATGTTGAAATGGTTTAGGTTTTTTTAAAGTATATACTCATCTTGTGGTGAGTGCAAGACAGCGCTTGCTTATTGGCTTAGATGTATGATTGATTTTGTCATGGCTTGTTATGTCTGGTATTTATAGAGAAATTGCTTGTCGCTAGAATCGTACTGCATCGTGTCTGGTTTAGATGCAGTGCGAATGTGGCTGTTCACGATTAAGTTGACATGTTCATGTAGAATCAAAATCACGTTCATCACAATTTTAATTTTGCCTTATTCAATTAAGGTTTACATCTAAAGCATTTTTAGAAGATGGCAAATAGCCACAAGATGCCATGCATTACAGGGTTATTTCCAAGACTAGACAAATAGTTAACAGGTCACAACAGAAATATGAAAAAAGACGACCAAATTTGATAAATAATTAATTTTATTGATAATAATTTTAACTAATTCTTCTGCCAAGTTATATAGTTTGTTTACCTTACTGGTGCAGTAATGTGAAGCACTGGTGCATTAATATGAATGCTGCCACATCATACTATATATTGTTAATTTTATGGGTCAAACTTGTAATTTAAGAACTAACGTGTCATGAGTGCGTTTATAATTTGATTTTAATGGTGATTTGAGGATGAGAGTGAGATTTTTGTGAGTGGTAGTTCTTTCTTGTGTGTGTGATATTTGCTTTTGTGCGACAGGTGCTTGTTCTCTAAAGGGCCTGAGAGTGAAAGTGTTCAGACTGGAGTCCAAAGCCCAGTGGCTGTCTGGAGTTATCACACATCACGACCAGAACAACAGAACCGTAACTGTCATAACTGACCAGGTGAGACCACATAAACACACATAGATATCAGGCTGTGTATAGTAAGATTATGTAAAAAAGTTATTTTTTTCCCCTTCAAAAGTTCGGGAGATGAATGTAGATCCGTCGCTGGTTCAGATGATGCTGCTGGACGATATCACCCACTCCTCGCTGATGGGAGACAAGTCAAAACGCAAATCACATATCACCAAGGTCAATAGGATTTTTCTTGTGAGTATAGACATTAATTTTGGAATATGTGTGCATATACTAATTGCAGGACAAAATTGTCCTCAAAAGTATGGTAAATATGACAAATTATATTGCAGTCGAAGTCTATGGTATGTCCTCATTTAGATGTCAAGTTTGTGTTTGTGTCTTCATTACCTCTTTTAAATCTGCTTCCAGGGCACAGGAAGCATATCAAACAACACTACAACAAATGACCAGGTAGAGACTTTAAAACACTTCCAAATCCATCATAGCAGTATACTTTTACATACTCTAGTTAAAAACGCTCTGTCTCATTGCTGAGTGTGCAGCTCCAGGCCAGGGCAGCATCAGTCTGAGATGAGCACACAGAACTGCAGCATGGAAGAGGATGAAAAGGAAGGCATGAGAGTTGAAAAGAGGAGTGATGAGGCAAGAGGTGAGCTGTAGCCATGGATACTGATTATAATGATATTAAGAGCTCTATCTGTGTTAAATTGCGTTTAGCTGGATTCAGATTTATGACATTAGCTTGATATAGAGTGCTGATTTTTACAAAGTGTTAATGAGAGTCTTTCATGTACAGTAGCTGTGTAGCTTTTTCTAAATCAGTATTATTGATCTGTTATTTTTTTAGATACTTCCAAATCGAAAAACAGCAATGGTGAGAGAAAAAGGAGGAAAGAAGATGAGGAAAAAGATGACAAGCAGAGAAATAGATGTGGGTTAAAGAGGTTGAAAGCAGGCAGTGTGTCCGACCTGTCAGAGAACAGCGATTCCGAAAATTCCAGCTGCAGAGTGCAGGATTCATCCTCGGATTCAGGATCAAAGAGACAGCTGAAACAGCATTACACTTCAAAGAGGCCATTGGACTGTGAGGTTAACCCCTCCCATAGAGGTGGGGAACCTTCAGCTAACCAATTAGGAGATAGCAAGACTCAGAATATGGGAAAAACTTCTCCATCTGATTCCCCTAGTGCATCCTGCAATGGAGCATTCAGGAACACTGATGCACCGGAGTCTGGTGCTCTTGTTAGTGGTGGGAAATCAGAAGAGAAAGGTGATGGAGGGATGACAGAAATAGAGGACAGGAGTGAGGGGGCATCTCGAGAGGACTCGGAGGCCGTGTCTGCGCTTTTGGCGTCCCAAGAGAGTGAGCAGCTGGTCTCCATGGAAGCCACATGTGTGCTGCTACACGCATCACCTTTGGAGTGTGAAGGAGCAGAGGCTGAGCACGAGATGTCGACGAATGATCCAGAGGTCAAAGGGTCAGAGTTCACCCATGCAGAGCCTAGGGGGTCAGAGTTTAACCAATCAGAGGTCAGGAGGTCAGAATTTCCCCATTCTGAAGCCAGCAGTGACAATGCAGTCCCAGTAGAAGAGGAGCCTAGAGGACTACCGCCTTGTTCTCCAGTAATACCTTGCAACAAAGAGGAGGATGTAGATTCTAAACAGAGCTGTTCTCCAGCAACTGTGAATGCAGAATATGGACCTGTAACTTCCTTGGATGCTACCCACAAGCCTAGTGTGCACACCAGTCCTTGCTCCTCTCCTGAGATCATATCTAAGCCTCAGACTGTACGGGAGACATCCAGACAGAAGCAGAGTGCATCTCTAGAGATTGGCCTGTTGAAGAATGCTGCTCCTTTGGCTAAATCTATGGACAGAACTCTTAGCTGCCTTAAAATGTCATCCAATCCCAAAATGACCTGCTCCACAACTCCAGTCCTGATTCAGACTCCCTCTCCAACCCCAAACCGATCCAGAACCCCAACACATTCTCCTTCCCGTATGCCTAATCGCACTCCCACTCCAGACAAGTCCACCAGAAGTCCCCTCATTGTGGACAGGAAGGAGCCCTTCACTATCTACAGAGACCCCGCACTATTCAGGACGGAGCTTGAGGCCCACCCCACCTACATTCAGCCCCCTCACACACCCCCAAACCCCAAACACCACCTGAAGACGCCTTCTCCCTCCTCCAGCTCTCCCAGCCTTACCCCTGCTTCCTCCCATAGCAAGCTACTGAGTCCCTCCCCTCACCCTGCACACCTTTCACCTATTCCCCTCCACTCCCAGCCTCCCCTCTGCTCCCTGAGCACACCCCACTCAACCATCCCTCATCCGCACCTCCTCCCGTCCCTCCTGCCTCCTGCACTCTTGTCTGGACATCCTCGTATCGGAGCTCTGGGACTTCCCCATCATCCTTTTGCTCTTCCAGGTAACCCATCTCTTCTGGGCCAGACCTCTGGTGCAGCTCCTCTGGCACCTCTTGGTCTCTATCCCCTCCTGTGGCCTCCTTTCCCCAACGGAGCCCATAGCTACCCTGGACTGGGTCTGCAAGCATCCAAATGGACACACCCAGATGGTGCTGGCATCTCTGACAGCAGCGTGAGGAGTGTAAGTGTCCTCACACAATTCTAGCATGCACATCCCACATTCTGGTGTCAGATAAGATATTAAACCCATTAAGAGCTGTGTCACAGAGTTTGTTGCTCTGACACAAAGAGCTTGTGGGGAACAGGGTTTGAGGGCTCCTATGACTCCTGTGGGTGACATGGTGGCTCAGTAGGTAGCCAGAAGGCCTTTCAGTGTGATGTTTGCATGTTTTCTCAGTGCTTCATTTCCCCCCACAATCCAGAGACATGAAGGATAGGTGAATTGGACACTGAATTATCTGTAGATGTGAGTTGGATGTATCTGTGTGTTTGCCCTGTGATTGTCTGCCCATCAGTCCTGGGTGTTTCTCTGCATTCATTGGGATCCCAGCAAGCCTGCATGGATATGGCCTTTCAGGAATAGGTGGATCATAGACAGTCATAACAATAAAAAAAAAAAAGTAACACTATAGTGGATTTTTAAAAGGAATGTTCACCCTAAAAATGAAAATTCTGTCAATTACTCATCCACATGTCGTTCCAAACCTGTAAGACCTTTGTTTATCTTCGGGAAACAGATATTTTTTATGAAATCCGAGAGCTTTCTGACCCTGCATAGACAGCAAAGCAACTGACACATTCAAGGCCAAGAAAGGTAGGAAGGACATCGTTAAAATATTTCATGTGACATCAGTGGTTCAACTGTAATTTTTATGAAGCTACAAGAATACTTTTTGTGTGCAAAGGAAACAGAAATAACGATTTTATTCAACAGTTCTGCTCTTCTGCAGCATTACCACTATGAATTGTTTTCAAGCAGAAGAATGCATACGCATGTGTCGTGGTACTGTCGTGAATGGTGCTGGACACTGATGCGGAAAAGAAAAATTGTTGAATAAAGTTGTTATTTGTTTGTTTTCTTTGCACACAAAAAGTATTCTCATAGCGTCATAAAATTACGGTTGAACCACTGATGACACATGGATTATTTTAACGATGTCCTTACTATCTTTCTGGGCCTTGAATGTGGCAGTTGTGTTGCTGTCTATGCAGGGTCAGAAAGCTCTCGGATTTCATCAGAAAGATCTTAATTTGTGTTACGAAGATGAACGAAGGTCTTACAGGTTTGGGACGATATGAGGGTGAGTAATTAATGACAGAATTTTAATCTTTGTGTGAACTATCCCTTCAAGTCTTTTAAAGTCAAAATAGGTTGTATTGGTAGCACATGCTTTGTGTTATTCATGGCGTTATGTATACAGATAATGATATTTGTCTAGTTGTTATGGTACTTATGAGATCATAGCTAAACCTCAGATTGTCAGGGAGAAGTCTAGACGAAGCAGAGCATATCCCCTGAGGTGTGCATACTGGAAGAGAGCTCCCTTTCTGCTAATTCTGCTGTAGACATAGTGGGTATTATGCTGGCTCCTCTGGATTTTATAAGGATGTCATACAAGTCAATGACGATTGTGTAATATTGTCTGGTTTAGTTTTTAAGCCTAAATAAAGCATCAAGAGGCAGGTTATGGTATTATGGACGTATATTGCAGTGGGTTGTTTGAAATGCGACAGGCTGAATAGAGATGGAAAGGAGACTAGGGAACAAGAAAATGAAAAAGAAAGCTACCGCAAGCAATGAAAAGAATAATGAACTGAAAGAAAGTCCTCCAGGCAGCAGACTCTCCCCGCCTTTGTTTTATTCATATGGTATCAGGAGGACATCCTTGAGTTGTCTGTAAACCACCTATTCATCTTTACGTGTACTATGAATATAAACAAGATATAAATAAGATTGTGTTTCTCAATGTGTGCGAGAGTGTACACACAAAGAATGATCTTGTATTGGAAGGGATTGACTTACGTCCTTGCACACTGTGTTTAAATTTATTTCAGATTTTATTTCATATTATCTCCCTAAGCTTTGATGTCCTTTGATAGATAGAGATGAATCTCTATACCAAACCAAAACAGGTCCTATAAATTTGTTTGAAACACTGTATGTTTGTCTGTGTGGTAACAGAACACCCCAAGCCCTTGGATTTCTCAGCCCACCGCTGTTACTAATGCAGACGGTCAAGGGTTGCAACCCCCTCTGCCCATCCGACCCTCCAGTGCAGACCCTCAGAGAGTGTCTAGGAACACTCAACATTGCACACCCTCCTCCAAAACCACAGAGTAAGTTTTCAGCTAACTCCTACACACTTTTCCCACTTTATATAATTTATGTGCCTTAAATAACACAACATTGTTGCTTTGTAAAGGACTGACGGATGTTGCTGTGTGTTATTTTCTATAAGTGGTTATTTACAACACTACACTTTCATATCACTTCACTATATTCTTTACAAACTAGTAATGGTAGTCTAAAATGAGACCTGACTGTTAAATTATTAAAACTCACATTACCAACCTGGGGTGTGCATTAACTGTGTGCATTAATTTTGAATTAATTTCCTATGGTCCACTGTTAATTATATCTTACTTATCAGGCATACTGACAAGCTCTCTTCCACATTCGTTCCTGATGTTTTTGTTTCTAGAGAGCTGGATAGAAGAGCTGTCACTGAGAGCACACTCATCCACACTCACCTCAAGTCTGAACAGGAGCGTCTCCACACAGCAGCAAGCAAAAATGGGCAGACTTACTGCCCAGTCGCCCTTGAATCCTCCCCAAGGCGAACCAAACAGCCACTTGTTGTTTATGATCTCACAGGAGAGAGACCTAACCGCTACCAGGAAGAGAACCGCCGCATTCTTCAGGAAAGCAGTGAGGTGGCACCATTCACTGCTAAACTGGGATCAGATAGGGAACCACGATACCCTAGAAACCCCACATCTGCCAAGGAGAGGGAGAGAGAGATGGACAGAGACAGAGAAGGAGAAAGAGAGAGAGATGTGCATGCATTCAGACACATTTTACCTCCCCGGCCACGGTCGGCCCATCCCACCCCAACCCTCACTTCGAGCAGCTACTTTGCCTCTCTGTCTAACAGTGTGGAGAACAAGCCTCCACAGCGCAGAGTGCCAGCCAGCAAAGAACTCTATGAGAGGCTCAGTGCCAGCAACACCCCCCTCTTAACTTCCTCCAGCTCACAGGTCTCAATGAGAGCCAGACCTCCGCCTCTTGTTAAGCGCCACCATGAGAAAGAAGAAGGTCTGCTGGGAAAGATCTCAGAGCAACTGGCTCATAAAGCATCTTCCATGGAAGCAGTAGAGGTAGCGGCTGTGGAGAGAAGGGGGCCAGGCTCTTCTCTCATCTCCTCTTCTCCACGCAATGTGCCTTTACTCCACCGTGCGCCTATTTTTCACCCTCCGGCACCAACCATTGTGGTTTCAAAAGACTCTGGACATGGCAAATTGTCCCCGCCCACTCTCACACCCATCCAGCCAATGAGCTTGCCAGGAATAGCTCAGAAGCAACAGAGGCCACCCACCTTGTTGCCTGAACTCAAACATGTCGCCTTAGATGGGAAAAGACTTGTGCCAGAGAAAGCAACAATGCCGTTACAAGCCTACGATACCCAATGGGGTGGAGTCATGTATGGCAGAGAGAAAGTGGGTGGTGGACACACAACAAATGGAGGTGTAGTCAAACCACAGTCAGCCACTGCGTCAGTCATTGTACGTCCAACAAACCACACACATACAACAATAAGTTACACAGTGTCTGACAGCTCAGTTTCCCAGATGCAGAGTGGCTACATAAGACCATTGGAAAGTATGTCCAACCCACACTCAAAAGAGAGCGGTGTTCAGCATAAGAGAGGTGTCCTGTGGACCCCTCTGGATACTGTTCACCCCATCAACATGACAGCCCAAAAGGGAGATCTCAGTGCACCCATAAATATGACAACTAAACCTATTAACACAGCTCAACCCTTAACAAATATGAATGTTCCACGCTCTAGGATAGACCTAATCGCAGAACACTGCAAGAGGAGAGAGACTGGTGCTGTTCAACCGAAGATGGAGTCCTCTACCACCTCTTGTTGCACTTCTAGAGACTTCCCTCACCTGAAGAAACACAGAGCTGGACTAGCTATTGCTGAATCTAGACATAACACACATATAATTCAGCCTCAACACACTATACATCCTTCAAACGCTATGAAACATACCTCTCACCTCTCAAATAGCAGGTGTGGGTCTTGCACTACGCTCACTACACACCCTGTGTGTTCTGCACATGCATCAGGAAGAGAAAAAGAGCCTGTATTCAACACTAGTTCTTCTGAATGTGTCCAACTGGCATCAGGGACTTCCAGCCCTGTGCCGACACCCAAACAAGGTTTACTAACCAATGAGCTGGCGCCTGCTTCGGCCGTAACCAACCAATCTCAATCTGGTCAGAACAACTACCATAAACTGAAAAAAGCCTGGCTGACCCGCCATTCTGAGCAAGACAGAGGCAGCACAGTCTCCCAATCAGTAGATGGCACTAAGACAGCTGTAACGTTGACCAGCACAAGCATCTCTGTGCCAATCAAACAGAAAGTTAACGGACTGGTGGATAATGGGTTCAGTCAGGAGGATAAAGATCCCTCCCTAGACAGCAGAAAGTCCAAAATATTGAACAAGAAGACTCAAGAGAACAGGAAGTCTGGTTTAGAGGATAGAAAGTCTGCTAGTAATGCTCTAAGTTTCAATTCAGAGGACAAAAAATCCGTCATGGCCGATGAGAAACCAGTGACAGTGGGCAAGAAGTCTTCCTTAGAAGAGGTTAAACCCGTCTTGGACAGAAATGGAAAGCTCGAGGGTAAGGAGCCTTTTGTAGAGGACAAGAAATCTTTTGAAAAACGATCAACCCTGGTTCATATGAAGCCTGAGAGGGAGAAACGAGGTGAGAAACGGCCATTAGAGTCCAGCGGTGACACAGAGAGAGTAGAAGACACCCCCAAAAAAAAAGAGAGAGTTGTATAACAAAAAAGATTTAAAAAACACACCAAAACCCCTCTTAAAAAAAAAAAGAATGACCTCAATAAGAAGAAGAAAGTAGAGGAGGAGGAGGAGGAAGAAGAGGAAAAGGCCAAACCCAATGGAACTCTGCAAAGTGCAAAGGATAAGCATCAACAGAGACTCGCTAACAGCAGTGAGTTTTTCCACCTGTTTAAATGCTGATGTGTGTTTAGACCCAAAGAAAATGTTAATGTTTAGAACATCAAAACGTTGTCATTGATATTAACACTGATAAACTCCACAGAGAATGAGTGTCAATTATATTTTGTGTCAAATATAGTCAGTATGTTTATATTGCTTTATACTGGCTTTTTCACTTTTTTTTCCCATTTTTTTAATGCTTCTTTTTCAATCAAATGTTTCAGTATCAAGTCATCTCAAACCTGATTGGTCTTTATAGTAGATTATTCTCCAATGCCTAGGAAATATGAATAGGAAAATAATGCACCTTTGCAGTATTCAGTAATTTATCCGATATCAGCTGCGTTTAAGCAAGATTGAATGGCTGAATAATTATGCATACTGTGTGTTTCTGCCAAAATGTAACTGAGTATCAGTTTCACCATGGCATTCAGAACCGGGAATGAAAGCCATGACAATTCAGATCATGCATATTCAAACTAACACTGAGATACAAATTAGTACTTTGCTCAGCTATGTTATTTCTGTCTCAGATGGCATCCCTCGCTCTGTGCTGAAAGACTGGAGGAAGGTGAGGAAGCTCAAGCAAACTGGAGAAGCGTTCTTACAAGACGACTCGTGTGCAGAGATCGGGCCCAACGTGCAGAAGTGCAGAGAGTGTCGCTTGGATCGCTCACGTAAATCTCAGGAGCCTGCCATCTCACCCGTCTTCTGCCGATTTTACTACTTCCGACGGTCAGTCTTTAATGCTGTTGGCACTGTTCTTGGACATATGTGAACTCCCTGTGATGCACTTTATTTGGGGTTTATTTGTGTGTCATCATTGGTGCGATATTTACTCAAGACTTATGAAGTAATGCGGAGTACGACTTCAATGATATGCACTCAAGTTTGTTTAAAACTTGATAATCATATCCATCAAACTAGGAACTAATTCTTTGCCCATTCTCTTCAGTCTGTCGTACAGTAAGAACGGCGTTATCCGTGTGAATGGGTTTTCGGTGTCTGAGCAGACAGATGAGGAGGCGGTTACAGTGTGGACAGGAAGCTCAAAGGACGAGGAGGACAAGAAGATGAGAAAGATGGACCTTGAGACATCAAAATCCATCCTCGCACTCATCGGAGACCAGTTTTGCCAGCTCATAAAGACAGAGGACACTGCTTTCACCTGGGTCAAGAAAGACAGTATGTTTGTGTGGCATGATGAATACACCAAGTCTACTCCTTGTCATTTTGTCTTTTTCATCTTGGCCTGCTGTCTTCTTTCTCTTTTCCTCTCTCCAGCTCAGATCATGTGGAAGCGAGCAGTGAGAGGTGTGAGGGAGATGTGTGACGCGTGTGAGGCCACTCTTTTCAACATGCACTGGGCTTGTCATAAATGTGGCTTCGTGGTTTGCATGGACTGCTATAAAGCCAGAGAGAAGAAGAAAGCCAAAGGTCAGTTGCAAATGCATCACGGTTTTTCCATTTTTTTCACCTCTGTGGAAAAAAGCCAGCTTAGACTTTCCATTCTGATCCAAGGTGGTTAAGACTAGTTTGTTTTGGTCTAGCATGTTAAAAAATGAGTTGTTATTGTTTGTCCACCAACAAGGTCTTGCTAACAGGATTCCCATGGTCATGGAAAATATGGAAAAATTAAGAAATTTTAAAATTGTGATTTTCAGGATTAGAAAGGTGATGGAAATTGTTTTTATAAAAAAAACTACAGGTACATTTAAATTAAAATATAAAATGTAAATAAAAATTTCATCTAAATTGATCAAATACAATTTCTATAGACACTATAATTTTAAAAAATGCATTTTTATTTTAAAATATTATCCTTTATAAATTTCTCTTTGTGAGTGCAATATAAAATGTTTTTAAAATCCTTTCCACAAAATAGTGGAATAGTGGAAAACTGTGGGAAACCTGTTTTCAGTTTTAATGGTTAAGCTAGTTATTTAGTTTCTCTTTCCGACAATTTGTATGTTTTGTCGTTCAGATAAAGAACTGTATGTCTGGGTCCGATGTGTAAAGAACCAGCCACATGATTTTAAGAACTTAATGCCTACTCAGATTGTCCCAGAAACAGGTAAGCATAGATAAAGGTTTGTGTACTTATATGTCTCTAAACAGCAAATATGGTTTTGTGTCATCTTTGAATGTGTACCTGATAATAAAAGTAGTGCAATGCCATCTTTTCCTAAGCATTGACAGACATGCAGAGGTCTTTGCACTCAGTGAGAGAAAAGTTTGGAATCCCATCCCATTGTTCCTGCACTGACAGCAAAACCCACAACCCCAGCACAGCCACTACCAACGGACTCTCACCAGTAAGATGCCAACTTCACATTATGTACTGGCTTATTTATGTCCTGGCAAGTTTAGAGTTCCACTTTGCATTTACGTTTATGCATTTGGCAGACGCTTATTAGATTACATTCAAAGTATACAGTTTATTAGTACATAAATTACCTGGGAATCAAAACCATATCTTTGGCATTGGTAACACAATGCTCTACTGCATCGTGTCCAAAGCTGCTCCTGGAGGGCCATGGTCCTGCAGAGTTTAGCTCCAAACCTAAATAAAAACACACCTGAACCAGCTAATCAAGGTTTTCAGACACACTAGAAACTTCCAGGCAAGTGTGTTGGGGCTCAAATCTGGCTACAGCAATGTTTAGATGCATGTGAAGCTGAATAGTTGAATGAATTACATTTTATGAAAGAGTTTTTGGTGTGACATCAGCTTTCAGACACCGATCAGAGTGACTTGAAGAGCCGGCAGATCCCAGATCAACAGAAGAACTCGCATGTCACAGTGAAAGCACACACTGAGAAAAGAGGTAAGGAATGTCCTACACAAACACTCTAAACCAAACACATCATTCATCCATTCTGCACTCGTTTCTCTTTCATTTAAATATAGTCCACAACAAGCAATGCACAACTAGACATTTTATATGTTGTTTGTATTTTTTCACAACTAGTGCTGTCAAAATTAGAGCATTAATGAAGGCAATAAATTTTTTCCAGTTTAACGGCGTAAAAAATGTTGTCAGGCTACATGTCAGTAAACATTTTTTTTTTTTTCTGTCCTGTCAGCTGTTATACTGTGCTCGAAGCACATAGTGCATGCTCTTCAATTGCACACATAAATAGGGGGACGCACTCTGTAGCCTGTATTATTTTGTATTAAAGCGCAAATAAAACTACAAGCATGCGTGTCAGATCAGCTTCACGTTCAGCAGCGGCAGTTCTTAAAGTAATAGCAGCCAAATAACCTAATATCCCAGCTGCTGCGATGTCTGTTAATCGAAGAACAAAAGAAAAAAGAGGAAATAAGTTTTGAAGCTTTAAGGATTGATCTGTATTTAAGTTAAAATTTAGTGTTTGACAAACTTTTTCTGTATATACTTACTGAAAGGCACAGGTAAATACAGTATGACATTTTTATAATGGGTTTATGTGAAGATTGAAGTCTTATAACTGTTCAAATCGATAGCTCTCATTTATACAGTGACATTAATATAGTCAACATTACATATAGGCATTGGTTAAATATAAGGGGGAAAAAAGAATTTCATAGAGACATCAGTATTGGTTTTAGTGATACTCACCTTCTGTCATAAAAAAAGGGATGCCATTAAACAAATATAAAAAATATACTGTCTTTATGTTGTTTCTACATTAATTTGAAGATTGAATGTGAAATTATTGCAGTATAAAAGTGTATTTAAAAACTTTACTGTTAGGTGGGATTAATCATGATTAATTTCAAAAATTAGTTAATTAGTTAATTTTTTTTAATTGATTGACATCACCATTCACAACATGAAGGTAGCCCTGCCAACCATGAAATGTCATTGGTCCAAAATATGTCCTCCACATAGTGTATTAAACCTCAGATGTGTTGTGTGAGGCTGTGTTTGTGTCACTTTATTTTTGCCGCTGGTAATTTCCTAATTTGCCTGGTTTTGACACAACTCTGGCTAATTCTGTGTACTTTCTGAATAAAATGCTCTTGACGTGTTGTTTCCTCTTGTTTATAGAGAAGGCAAGGTGTGATGGTATTGAAGCTCACAGTAGGAAGTCCACGAGCCCCGAGCAAGGATCAACATTGCGTGACCTTTTGACCTCCACAGCTGGAAAGTTGCGTCTCGGGGCCACTGGAGGTGCTTTTGCACCAGTTTACAACTTGTCTGAACAGGTTAGCGTTATATAGACTGGTAAATACAAGAATATAAGATGATGATGATAACTAAACTAGTTGTATGACTTGTAACAAACTCTATTCATGCTTCAGGTAGCCCAAAAGACTCGCGTGCCCAACATCCTGGATGACATCATTGCTTCTGTAGTAGAAAATAAGATTCCTGCTACAAAGATGGCCAGGGTGGGGCTGAATCAGGATTCGCTGCCAGAAGGGGAGGCGGGGCAGCGGCCAGAGGGTGTGAAGCTTGATGAAAGCCTATTGGCTGATCACCACACCATTGTCCCTCACGATTGGCTAGGAAACCACCGGCTGCTTTGGCTCAAAGATCACCTTCACCAAGGCAACCAAAGACTGTTCAAAGAGAACTGGACACAAGAGCAGGTTTGTAATGCTCACGCTAGTAGAGTATTAACTATATCTCTACAGATACTGGGTGAAAAGGAAATTAACTCATAAGAGAAGTTACAGTGAATTACAGTTTTACTTTCTGTAAAAATTAGGATTGACAGGATGAAACCTCTTGAGATTTATTTACCTAAAAGTAACCACTGATTTTGATTATTTTAAACTAAGACATTCAAAGGGGCTTCTTGGATGAAAACACAAAGTAAAAAGAATCTTCATATTGTATGCTTCTGAAGCTGTAGTTGGTTTAATGTCTCTTTAGCCAGTGCTGGTGTCCGGATTGCACAAGAGTTTGAATGCTAATCTGTGGAAGCCTGAGCACTTCAGCCGTGAGTTCTCCAGCCTTCATAGTGACCTCTACAATTGCAGAGATGGGAGCGTCACAAACTCCAAGGTCAAGGAGTTCTGGGATGGTTTTGAAGATGTGTCAAGTGAGTGATTAAGTACTTAAAATTCTATTCTGATTTGCTGAATATGATTTTGCTGTTTGACTCTGGACTAAATGTTATTTGCATTCTTGTGTATGTGACCCACAGAGAGACCTAAATCTGATAAAGGGGAGTCAGTGGTGTATAGACTGAAAGACTGGCCATCAGGGGAGGAGTTTTTGGCCCTCATGCCTGCCAGGTATTGCCACCCTTGGAAACATTTGAAGCATATGTTGTCTTTCAGACTTCACTAGAATTTGCATAGAATACCACTTTGTACTGCTAATGCTTCCTCGATTTGAATAAACTTTCACCAGTATTTGAATAAACCTCTTCTCAAGCTTGGAACTTGGAGATGTAGAAAAAGAGTACAAGAAGTTCAAGAAATAAAGACGTTTGAATTTCTCCATAGAGAAATAGATTTCTAGTGATAAATGACAGTCAGTCTTCCAGTTAATGAAAAATGCAGAATTGCTCTTTATTTTTTACACATACGTCCATCAGATTCTACATTGATTCTTGATTTGAAAATAAATTGGAATTAAAATCACAAAAAACATGCTTAAATTGTATTAAACCATCAAGTCACTTTAAACCACACAATTATAAAGTAAACACCATTGTACTCCTTATTATGATGTGTAATGCTATTCTATATTTTCATTTAAAAAAAAAAATCACATTGTTTTATGGTGTGTAATGAGGTTTTATATTTTTGAGACAAGGGAATTTGATGATGTAATGCTTTCCCCCACCTCAGATATCATGATGTGATGAAGTCTTTGCCGGTACCAGAGTACACAGACCCAGAGGCACATCTGAACCTGGCCTCACATCTGCCTTCCTTCTTCATTCGACCTGACCTTGGTCCTCGCCTCTGCTGCGCCCACGGTATTCTTTCTTTCCTGTACTTACTGACAGTGCTGTTGTGCACTTTGTTATGCAATGGACCTTATGTTCCAGTGTTTGTTCAGGTGTAACAACATGTCCAGAACAAGACTTCGGGACAAGCAATCTACATGTTGAAATCTCAGACACCATGAGTATTCTGGTATATGTCGGGGTGGCCAAAGGAAACGGAGCCTCATCCAAAGCAGGTACTTGTACATAAACATGATATTGTAGCACTGATGTTTTCCTCTAAAATTTATTTTGCCTTAGTAGGTTTGCATATAGATTATTTAACAGTAAAGTTATTTGATTTGTAAGAGATGCGGATCTTGATGCAAAGACATTCTGTGTATGGATTTTGAAAATAGGATGACTCAACAGTCAATAGTTGTACATTAATACATTCATTGACTGTGTGAGATCATTGCTGCCATAATGCCTCTTTTAAAGCTATTTGAATGTTGATTAATGGAAAAAAATGTTTTTTGTTTACTAGACTCAGGCTTGAGATTTGCCTCTCAGCAGTATACTAACATTATTAGAGTCTTGGAAATTGCTGAAATAAAAAAATTATTGGTGTCCTTTAAAATGCCACCATAAGAACTTTTATGGAACATTGTGAGCAATAATTTGTGTGTAAGATTGCATTAATTTTGCTGTCAAACCCTTGTGATAGGGGTACTAAAGCTCTTGGAAGGAGAAGTTCTGGATGAGAGTGTAAAGAAACGACTGAAAGACCCTAAAGAGACACCAGGTGCTCTGTGGCACATCTACATGAGTAAAGACCTACAAAAGATACAGGAGTTTCTACAAAAGGTACTGCACTCCTTGATCATGTAAAGCTTATGAGCTTATTTAATTGCTGGTATGGGGTGAGTTGTCCTATATAGTTGTGGTTCAGTATGGTGTGCCACAAGGCTCTGTCTTGTGCCCATTGTTGTTCTCCCTGTTGATGCTCCTAAAACCATCCGTTAGCTTTATATTTCATCTAGATTAAATTAGTTCACTAAACAAATATTGCTGTTTTATTAGACCCCCCCCCCCCATCAATGAGAATATGATATTTATGCTTCTGTGTGTTTGCAGATCACTGCTGAGCAGCAGACTGAAGCGGATCCAGAGGCAGACTCTGACTCAGAGTGGGACGGTGATTCCGACCTCCTGCGTGAAGGCGGCTGGTATCTGAGCCCCAGACTGAGGCAGAGGCTTAAGGATGAATATGGCATAGAGAGCCGCACACTCCTCCAGTTCCATGGAGATGCTGTTATCATCCCTGCTGGAGCTCTGCACCAGGTACATTACCACCCTCACATTAGCAGCTACATCCTCCTAAAGCAGTCCATCCTTGGGAAGGGATGACTGCATTCCTAACGCTGTCACTCCACCAGATGTTCAGTATTCAATATTTTTGCATACTGTGTGTTTTTAGGTGATGAATCTACACAGTTGCATCCAAGTGAATGTGGATTTTGTGTCCCCTGAACATGCGCACAACTCCTATTATCTAACCCAAGAGCTCCGCCCTCTCAAAGACCAAATGAACTATGAAGACAAACTCCAGGTACCTCCATCTACCTACTGTGACTTGTTTTGTTGATCATTTAGTAACCATTTCTGCTGCATCATCCTGGTAACCCTACCCACAGTGTAATCTCATTGGTCCAAAATCACGCTTCACATAACGTTACTTTCTGATTTGTTGTGTGGCATTGTGTCTCACAGCATTTTTACTTTACTCTCTGGAATAAAGGCTGGATACGCCAGTCTTTCGACCCGATTTACAGTCTGGAGGAGTCACAGAAAACTGCATAGTGTATGATGGACACAGACTTTCATTTTCTAGCTTAAGACTATGATTTCATCCTGTCAGAGGATGTTTGATATTTTGCACTGATTTTAGAACACACTGTTTTCAGTTCTCCTGCATCTCCTAACAATGAGGCACATGTGGAGGCTTGCAATTTTGTTGTGCTTGGAACGATTTGAACATCTGGCAGTGTGTGAACCTCAATCGTTTAGTGTATAATTCCCAGTTTTTTCCGTTCTAGCCATTTAAAAAGTCGGCAAGTGTAATATATCTAGTGTTTTAAATTCTGTTCAGAATTTAAGTCATATAGTGTATTCCAGTTTTTTTTTTTTTTGTGGCATGTACCCAAAAATTTCGTTAAGTTGATACTATAATGTTTTATTGTGTTCCCATGTGTAAATGAGCAAATGAGCCAAATCTGTAAGTAAAATCTGATTCCACAATATCTTTTCATCCCTCTTGATTGTTCAGGTGAAGAACATCTTTTATCACTCTGTGAAAGATGCTGTAGCCACACTGAGGAACCATTTGAAGGAGAAGAACACAGACGATGTGAAACAGGAGGAGTCCTGACAATGCATCTCTGTCCAAACCCTTGGAGCATTAAGACAATCCCAGGATTCTCCAACAAGAAATATCTTAGATGTGATTCTAACTAAATGGGCCACTCTACAAGATTCTGTGACTTCCTCTATGATGTCACTGTCTTCTCTTTGATTTTATTCTCTTTGATCTTCCCCATCATGTCTTCCTGCATGGACAGGAAGCGTAGTAAGGGGTGGAGGTACGACAGAGAGATAAAAGTAGTACACTGTGCTCTCAAAACAGGTGCAATGAACTTCAAAGCCCATCACTTCCACTTGCTGCACAGGCAGAAGACCATGGAAAACCTTTAGAAAGAGCGACACTAGCAAATACATGTTTTTCCAAAAGGCGATAATGATTCACGACATGTTCTTTATTACTAGTTGTTGCACTGCAAAGTGTTCAACATGTTGTCATGCTGTGTTTTGGACAGTTTTAGAGAGCAGCGATTCCAACACAATCATAGCAGCATTCCATCACATCAGCAGCTGCCAAATGGACAGGTTTTATTATGTTTAAGCAACATTAAATTATTTAGTTTGGCAAACATTCACTGTGCAGAGGGCAAATAATAAAGAATTACAGTTTATTCAGTTTGTTTAAAAAAAAAAGATCTTGTGACATTTTCAGCTGAAATGTAATATGTAAATAGCAGAATATACATATATAAATATATATTAATTATGATTTTCTATAACATGGTGTGCTTTATTTGCTGTATGTGTTGTTTGCTACTGTATGTACATTGAAGTTAAAGAGATGTTTTACATTTTCCATTAAAAATGGAATAATCAAAATAGATTTGTCTGTCATGCCTGTTTACGTGATCCAATCATATCCATTAAAAGATTTAATTGGTTTTCTAGGTTATTTAAAGGTGATGTATGGAAGTTTTTCACTCTACTAAAGCATAACAATACCATAATATGTTTGCAGATATTTAAGAAACATGCTAAGTTAACATACTTATTTATCTGAAAAACAATGCTACAGTCAGTTATTCTTTGAAAAACCCGCCCACTGCCAGTTTACCCCGGGTTGCCAGTTGGCTTAAAATAAAGCGGATTTCATTTCATTCATCGTCAAGTGCGCTCGTTCCTGTTTGTGTCGTCAATCTGGCAACCTACATGTGCTCAAGTCTGAGGAAGAGAGGCCTGGTGAAAAAAACCCTCTCCAATATTTAGATTTTGGACTGCAATACCTAGTTCAACCACTCGGTGTCTATCCTACATATACAGCACCTTTAAAGGGATAGTCCAGTCAAAATCATTTTTTTACTTAACCTGGTCTTGGCTAAATGCTGTCTGACCTCTCTTTTCACACCACAAAAGGAGAAATTAATAGGAAATTGCTTAGTAAGACTAGGAGCATGTATGTAAAAAGTAAATAAACTGGGTACTTTGACCCAATATTGAATCTACAGTACACACAGTAAAACCAAAAGTTGGAATAATTTAATTTTTTTTGTTTGGTTGTTTTTGAAAGAAGTTTTTTCAAGGCTGCATTTATTAGCTAAAAAAAAGGAAAAAAAAAACGTAATATCGTGAAATATTAAAATTTAAAAGAATGTTTTGTATTTAAATATATAAGCATTTTCAGCATCATTACTCCAGTATTCAGTGTCACATGATCCTTCAGAAATCAGTCTAATATTCCAATTTAATGCCCAAGAAACATTTCTTCTTCAGATTGAGACAATAGCCAAAAAAAAAAAAAGTCGTAATTATCCAATCTTTTGAGCAGTGCTGTAGGTGGATGCAGGTCTAGCTGTCATTTGCCGTCTTCAGCAGCAGCTGGATCTCCTGCTGGAGGTTAGGAGGCACGTTCAGGAGCCTCATGCCCAGCGGCAAAGGCTGATCTAGAGAAGCCTGAGGGCTCTGATGCTCCTCATACAGCTCTCTCTTCAGACTAGCATTCTCTGCCTTCAGTTTCTCATGCTCCTCCAGCAACCGCTTGTTCTCCAGCAGCAGAACCACCACGAGCTCCCGCAGGTCAGCGGTGGCAGTGCTCTGCTCTTCCAGCCGAGTCTTGTCGTCTTTGGCAGCCTTCCAGCCGAGTGGAGGACTTTGGAGGGCTGTTATCGGGGCTGAGGTGTGTTTTGAAGAGCTGACCAAGGGTCTAGTGTGTTTGCGGCTCATCTTGATCAGTCGCTGCTGTTGGAGATGTCTGTCCCTCTGCGGCTCTAAAGACAGTCGTACCGATAGAAAATGTGATAATTGTTCAAATGTAGGCTGTGCTTTTCTGAAAGAAAAGCTACATGAGAGTACAAATGTGTAGGCTACATTACATTAAAGAACAAGTGTTCCTTTTCATTCACAATAGCTTATAAAGTATATGGAAGACCTTTTAAAACCATTATATAGCTCTGGTACAGTACAAATTCAGGAGCGGTACATTACTGTAGGCAACCTCCTTAAAGATGACAACACAACGACAGCAGCTGCCTGCAGATTTTATGTATTATTTGACTTGTTCAGATTCATTTAAAAATTAATAAACACATATGTGATTTTAGAATACAATATTTTTTCTCCTAGAAGGCTTTTCAGGTTATGTTGATATGATGTTGATACATACTAATAAACAACAGACATTTTTAGAGTACATCTTTGCAATCCATGCACAATCTTTGTATTGCAAGTAGAATCTGAAACATATTTACAGCAATTACCTTATCTAAATCAATTCTGTAGATTTTTTCCTAAATTTTTCAGAAAAAAAATGAGGAAAAAAAACATTCTGCAGATTCCATTTTGACCTGTCAATAAATTACACACATATATATATATATATATATATATATATATATATATATATATATATATATATATTTAAATACTATATTCAACTACTACCATGCTTAACCTTTTTAAAATCACTTTCACTTTGTATTTGAATATTAAAATGTACATTACTCAGCATGTATCATTACATTATACTTTTTTTTTTCTCTTTCGATTTGCTGGCATGAGGGTTGGAGGATTGTTCTCTGAAATGTGAACGCTTGGCTGATGATTGAGACATGCCAGACTGCAGGAATAGAGTCACGCCTGTCTGCCAGACACGAGCTGTTTCACCTGTTCACTCTGTGTCACTGACCAGGCCTCTGTCAACAGCTCTGAGCAGAAAGAAACAAAAACAGATTCATTCACTCCTTCATTCATCTTCATGCCATCACTATTATCTATGTGTGCTTGCTCTTAAGAGAACAAAAGGGGGTTCATTGATTCACCTGCTGCTTTACTATGGCATAACTTTTCCTTTGCAACCAACTGATCTGCCTTTCGGCCAAAATGATGGGTCTGTGCATAAACAACTGTCATGCTTTCTGGGAAATACAGTTACAGGATTTAAATCATAAAGATGATGCTTGAGTCTTCAAACAGTGACTAATACCACAAACATTAAATCAAAAATAGCACATGCCAGTTATTACATTTCATCATTCTTAAGATTAAATCCTGCAAGTCAGTTAATGATTTTGGTTATGAGAAATATTTGTTAATCCTCTCTTTTTGTGTGTGTGTGGGGTGTCTTGTATTTACCTGTGAAAGCTCAAGTAACCACATGTTGCCAGAACATTTCATATTATACTGTGATTAAAAAAAATAATGTCCATTACTTCCATTTCTCTTTCACCCAGCAGACAGACAGCAGCTCGCGCAACTTCACGAGCGGTTTGCAGTGACGCGACACGTGTTTGAGTGACTTCACAGTGTATGACGCCATCTGCCGGACAACACAGAAACGTCACGGATCTCTTATCACAAACAGACGTTGATAAGAAACCAGCGTCACGTGCTCAAATACTATGGAAGGCTTAGTTTAGATGAGCAGCAGTGCGTCACGCGCGTCACAGATCATGTATCTCAGACTGCATTTCAAACATACTGTGACAGAGTTTAAATAGTGTAACAGTTAAAGACATTAAATATCTTTTGGATTAGGAGTAATAGTTTAAGAGAAGTATAAGTAGATGAGAGTTGTTCCAATGCATGTATTTTCTTTTAGTCTCTTTTCATGTGTTATTTGTCTGATTGATTTGGTCATTTAGAGGCTATATGGTGATTTTTTTGTGCATGTGCTCATTCACTGGGGGTGGATGTTTTGTCTTTGACCGTTCAAAGAATGGTTTGAGGAGCCCTGAGCAATATCTGCTGACTGAACAGGACAAGGCTGAACATCTGAAACCAGACATAACATTAACAACATTTAATTAACTCAGCTTCTGTCATTCATGTTCTGAAACTGAAACACATGCTTCTTTCACACAGATGAACAATGAGAGCGCCGCTGGTATTTCAGCTCATCTGAGGATCCAGGCTCCCCGTCCTCTCCGTGCTGCTGCTCTCTGTCTTTGTCTCTTGCTGATGTCATGGGCAATACCATCAAGCTATAGGGGCTTGCTCATCCATCTTCCTGCTCTTTCCTCCTACGCACGGGGAATTCTGCATGATGGGGGTTCACTGATCCCTGAGAAAAAGCTTCTTATCCAGAAATACTTGGCCTGGGTTATTATTGTATGCCTACATCTGCTTAGAATTTGTTAAAATGATTCAACAATTCATCAGATATGACTACAAAATTGGATTCAGCATTCAGTATATATACTATATATATATATATATATATATATATATATATATATATATATATATATATATATATATATATGTATATATGAAACAACATTTCTAAGTTAGTTATATTATGTAGTTAGTAATATTTAGTACTAAATTTATACTACAATGGAAACAGATTTAGAAAAATATATAATTATATAAATTAGATATTTATATAGAATTTATAGAATTTTTATAATAATTATATATAAAATATAAAAAATAAATTAAAGCTAAAGAGAAATATTATATATATATATATATATATATAAAAAATTGTGAACTTTTTAAACTTTAAAAAAAATATTTTTGGTAATTGATTTAAAGCCTACTAACTGAAATAAAAAGTACTAAAATGACTAAAATAGAATTTTATTATATATATATATATATGTAATACACACACATATATACATATATAAATCAAATATAAAAAATAAATTTAAGCTAAAAAGAAATATAAAAGAAAACCTAATAAAAATAAAAGCACTAAACTAAAAGTCAAATTAAAATGAAAACTGAAAATATAAAAAATAAAAGCTTATTAAAATAATAAAAAATAAAAGAATATGAAACACTGATATAACACATTTTAAAAAGTATTTTGGGTATGAACATTTGTATGAACCTTATTAATTTTAGTTTTTAATTCAAATTCAAATGACACGTTGCATGAACTCTTATTTAATTTAGTCACCCTTCTGATTTTATAACAAAACTGTTATAAAAAAGTACATTACATATGAGCATCTGTGCAACATTCACTCTGCCATATTTTATACGGACTGACACTAAATAAATTACAGTCTATTGCACGTCAAGTAAAGAACTAATGATTCTGGTATAGTAGTGACATTAGCACAGTTTCACTTAAGACAAATAATATGTATAGCTTCACTTCCTAATTGTTAATTACAGACTGTCCCTTGTTCTCTGGCAGTGGATTAAACAGTAATTTAGTTGCTGTATCATCTCCAGCTCTAGGCATGTAAGCGGTTTTTTTTTGTGGTTCTGTTGGATGGCGATTCTGAAACATCAGCCAAAATCTTAATGACAAAAAAACATTCAACCCTGACAATGTTTGCCCAAACAAATTACACTTACTATAAAAACGCAGGTAAGTAAATCGAGTAAATAGATTAGGCTAATGTCTGAGATTTTAGGGTTTTTTATATAATTATCAGTATTTATAAAGCTCTCCAGTCAGGTGTTTACATCAAAAATATGAAAAAGTGATCAAAACTGAAAAGTAAGACAATGGTGTAGTAATCTGGGTTGTTCCCAGCAAACATAGAATGTTCTCCTTCCGTTCTGACAACCTAAAAACAATGTTCTATTTCCATCTATAACCTCCAAAACATGTTCTCAGAACATTCCGGGAATCAAAAACGAACATTCTCTTCACTGGTGTGTTGTTGCTCTGGACCCCATCACTTGAGGGTCAGCTGTTCAGATGAGAGTTACACGCTTAAACCAAACACTCACACCTACAAAGAGACGCTCTCTGGCCCAATCCGCTGGCCTCCCCAAATCTCTCTCATTACCATACCAGCTCCAGTTTCGAATGTGTTTGGAGGTGGGAACAAGTGCATTGTCCGCTTGTTTGATTGGTTTCTGAATGAATGGAAGAGCTCCTCTGAGAGATGTAGAGGACTACATGTTATCAGTGTCGGCCGTGAAGAACCCAGACCAGAGAAAAGCTCAACGCTGGTCATGAAAACCAAACACATCATCAGAATAAAGCAGCCAACAATAATAATAATTAAAAAACCCACCAAATAATTGTGCAATGTTGAAGGAGTGTATGGCTGTGAGAACTGTTTGGGTTTTTTTCTTGAGAATTAAGACTGGGGAAAAAACTATTTGGATTTAATTTTTTCTAAAAGATATACATTCAAAAGTTTAGGGTCAGTACTTTTTTTTTTAAATGAATGATTAATTCATTTCAGCTAGAACTATCAAAATGTGACAGTAAAAGACATTTATAACATTAAAAAAGATTTATATTTCTAATAAATGTTGTTCTTTTGAACTTTCTATTCACCAGAGGAATCCTATATATATATATATATATATCATGGTTCCATC
Source organism: Cyprinus carpio (assembly GCF_018340385.1). Taxonomy (NCBI): domain Eukaryota; kingdom Metazoa; phylum Chordata; class Actinopteri; order Cypriniformes; family Cyprinidae; genus Cyprinus; species Cyprinus carpio. Next base: position 21,412,701 of record NC_056613.1, read on the forward strand.
AAAAATATAAAGCAGCACAGCTGTTTTTAACATTGATAATAATAAGAAATGATTCTTAATTATCAAATCAGCATATTAGCATGATTTCTGAAGGATCATGTGACACTGAAGACTGCTGAAAATTCAGCTTTGCATCACAGGAGTAAATTTTAAAATACGTAAAATAAAATAAAAATAAAAAAAAATTTTGATGGAAATAATATTTCACAATATTATTTTTTTCTGTAAAATCTGACCAAACTTTTAAATGCTCATTTTCAAATGTAAGAAAATTAAGCGTCTCTTTCTTTGTGAATAAAACAACTGATGATGTAAGTGATCAGTTATTAAAACTTGAAATTAATTTCTTTGGCTAGATTCAATAAATACATGAGATACATGTGGAAGTGTGTACAGACCTAAAGGGGTAATTTAACAGAGGCGTGTTGTGTTATAAAAAAGGAATAATGAGATTTGGAGAAATCACAGAGTGACGTTTGATTAATCGTCGTGTGCAGGGGTCACCGAACCCCCATGCAACACCAAAGCCAACGCAAACAAAATGAGCTGTGAACCCATCCCAACGTGGCGCTGCGTGGGCGTGCGAGGCACAGAGGGCATAAGAGGGGCACAAAGGGATGGGGGTACTAAACAACCCGCCAAAATCTACCATCTGCTATGAAGATTCATTCACTTTATTTAACA